>NC_083224.1:182130191-182142691 GCF_032191835.1 Heteronotia binoei | reverse complement strand
GCCTGGCGAGGCAGCTCTGTTTTGCAGGCCCAGTGGAACTGTAACGAGTCCTGCAGGGCCTTGATTTCAATTGGGAGCACATTTTGTCAGGTCAGGGGCCAGGGTAGAAAAGGCCCTGACCCTGGTTGAGGCTAAGCGGATGTCTTTTTGGCTAGGGACTACCAGTAGATGTTGGTCTGCAGAGCACAAAGCTGTCCGGGGGATATTTGGGGAGAGATGGTCTCCTGAAGGTATGCTGGTCCGATGTAGGGCTTTAGAGGCCAGCACCATAACTTTGAAGTGGCCTTGAAGAAATTCAGACTGCAGATGTAGAAAAACTTGGCTATTTGGGAACATGTGAGCATCCAAGTGTGACTTGTCTGTTATTGACAATTTGGGCTTTCTCTTAAATAGCCAGGGGGCATATTAAGTAGGTGGGTATCATCTGGACTTCCCAACTCAGGTGGCTTCACTTCCTGATGCCAAAACAAAAATAAAACTTATCTGCGGCCAAAATCGAGACAGGGAGCCCCATCCCATGTTTCCCAGAAGACCTATTCACAGTTCATTGAGGCTTATTCCTAAATAGGAGAGCATGCAACCAATGTAGCCTTGACCTGAATAGCCCATGCGAGTTCTATCTCGTCAGATCGCCAAAGCTAAGCAGAGTCAGCCCTGACCAGTATTGGAATGGGATGGGAGACCTCCAAGGTTTACCAGGGTTGTGACGTGGAGACAGGCAATGGTCGATCACCTCTGAATGACTCTTGCCTTGAAAAACCTACAGGGTCACCAGAAGCTTAGCCAGCTGTGATTTGTTGGAGCTTTCCACCACCAGGATCAGTCTAACCCTGCAGTTCTCAGCTGTGCTAATGATGGAAGTGCACAAGGGGTTTCCAGACCTGCCTTACTTGGAACGCTAGAATTGCATGTTCAGCACGTGGTTCCCCCAAGCTCATGGTTGTTGAGGAAACAGGAATGTCCGGTGCAAAGAGGCAGGCATGGAAACGGCGCTGATATGGACAAGAGAATCTGAAAATACGCACCTTCCCTTTCAGTTTGTTGAAGTGGTTAGGAATGCAGACCCTAACCTGGGAGAAATGGGTTGGATTCCCCACTCCACCACATGCAGCTGCTGGTGTGACCTTGGGCCAGTCACAAATTCTCTCACAGCTGTTCTCTCGAGAGCAGTTTTCGAACGAGCTCGCTCAGCCCCACCTACCTCACAGAGTGTCTGTTGTGGGGAGTGGAAGGGAAGGGGATTGTAAACCGCCCTGAGACTCCCAAGTTAAGGGTGGGGTATTAATTCTTTCCTGTAACACCACTGAGATGCAGTCTTCTCCTTCTCCTCCTCTCAGTAACCAATCCCTCTTTGTTTACCATCTTCCTTGAAAGATTGTACTAAAGCAGGTTTGTGAATGAATGCAGTGAGGCAGGGGCAAACCAGAAAAATGGCAGTCTTATGTGAGAGACAAGTGGGAGCCAAACATCTGTGTGGAAGCATCTGTGCTTAGGATGGGACAGTTGGAATCAAATATGATTTCCAGTTTTCCACCGAACTCTGTTACATGCCAAAAAATAATTGTGGATGATTGTTTCCCCTCCTCTAAAGGGTGAGAGGCAGGGCTTTTTTTGAGCAGGGGGTGGGGTCTAATATGCAAATGAGTTCCTGCTGGGCTTGTTCTACAAAAAAAAGCCCCGTGAGAGGGATGTGATGTAGGAAGACAGATAAGAAGTTTCCCCCTGAAGGAAGAAATACGGCAGCCCCTGGTGAGCCCAGCCTTGTGTTGCAACCTTACTCTGACAATTTGTTCCTTGCACCTCCCGTTCTTTCCCAGGGCTCTCCATCTGAGCTGAGAGGGCTTGTCTGTCACTCTCCTGGCAGGGAGGGAAAGGCCTCTGGAGTACCCAGCCAAAATCCTGCTTGAATTTCCTGCAGGGAAATTAATTTTCCAGTCTCTCATTCTTGGACCGATGTCCACCCATTACCAATCTGCCGTGGTATGACTGGCATTTTTCCGAGAGGTTCCCAGGGACTGACTCCGGCCGTAGGCTCTGCTGAGGAGATTAGTGGAAGTTGCCAGATGCAGTCTCCTCTCTTGCTGCCAATGCCTGACTTTGCTTCTTTTTGTCTGTGGTTTCTGGATGGCTGGAAGGGGGGCAGGCAAAGTCTCCTTACCCTGGGTTTGCAAGTCATAAAAGAGAGCCAGTTTGGTGTAGTGGTTAAGTGCATGGACTCTAATCTAGGAGAACCAGGTTTGATTCCCCACTCCTCCACATGCAGCCAGTTGGGTGACCTTGGGCCAGTCACTTTTCTCTTAGAGCTGTTCTCTCATCGCTCTCTCAGCCCCACCGACTTCACAGGATGTCTGTTGTGGACGAGAGGAAGGGATGGAGATAGTAAGCCACTCTTGAGTGAAGAGTGGAGTATAAATCCAATCTCCTCCTAACAGTGCTTGTGCTAGGGTGCCTAGCGCCCCAGGCAAGGCTTCCCCCCTGCCCTCCCCATCCCCGGTCTTTGCCCCCCACCCCTGATATCCCCGCAAGCACCAGCCTTGCCACCTTACCTTGGAGGCAGGGCAGATCTCCTTCTGCACCACCAGCAGCCATGCTGAGTGCCCCAGCATGGCGGCACAGTGGCTGTGTTCCAGACACATGTCCGGATCGCAGCCACGCCCACCATTTTTGTTCCTGCCTCCCTCCCATGTGATTTAAAAGGCACAAGAGAGCTCCCGTGAAAGGGCCCGCCAACTCACTGATCAGTGGGCCCCTTTTCAGTGAGTAGGAAGGGCAGTGGCTCTCTCTTCCTCCCTTCCTTGCTGGCTTCCCCCCGCAATGCTGTGCCTAAGGTTGCCTAATGGACATGCCGGCCCTGCCTCCTAGCTTGTATTCAACCCCTCACCTTTACCTTGGTAGACAGGGTGAAGTCTAAATTAAACCTTAATGCCCTATATTGAGTTCTCCCTACTTTAAAGGTGTTGTCTGAACTGTGTGTGCATAAAGGTAAAGGTGTGTTGTTGAACTGAAACAGATTCTTGTTGACCCCGTGAAGTTCTACTTCATGACCTTTTCGAGGCAAGGGATGAGCAGAAGAGGGCTGCCATTAGTTTACCAACCTCCAGGTGGCACCTGAAAATCTGCTATTATGGATCTCCTGGGGGGCAAGATTAGTTCCCCTGGAGAAAATGGCTGCTTTGGAGAGTAGACTCTATGGCAGACCTGCTTAATATAAGAGCCACATAGAATAAACATCAGATGTTTGAGAGCTGAAAGACATGAACGTCAGATGTTTGAGAGAAGGAAGGAAGGAAGGAAGGAAGGAAGGAAGGAAGGAAGGAAGGAAGGAAGGAAGGAAGGAAGGAAGGAAGGAAGGAAGGAAGGAAGGAAGGAAGGAAGGAAGGAAGGAAGGAAGGAAGGAAAATAGATGGGAAGAGAGAGATGGAAAGAAAGCAGCTTTAACTTTAAATGCATTCTCCAATCCTCTGGCTTGGCTTGGATAAGTCATTTAAAGAGAGAAATGTCTTCTCCTAGCTGGCTGACAGGACGGTGGGAGCTTTGAGAACCACACAATATGTGTGAAAGAGCCACATGTGCTCCTGAGCCGCAGTTGGCCACCGCTGGTCTATGGCATCATACCCTACTGAGGTCCCTCCCCTCCCCAAATTCTGCCCTCCCTGGGCTCCACCCCCCAGAATCTCCAGGTATTTCCCAACCCAGAGCTGGCAACCCTGTTTGTCATTGGCTTCCTCTGCACATGCATATTCTTGGCTCGGGGGGGGGGGGGGGAGGTGCCACGATAATGCCAATCAAGCAATAGCAAAGTCCTACGAGAGTTCAATCCAGCATGAATGTTCTACTGAAACAAATGTCACAACCGACTTCAGCTGTACCTGGGCTTTCAAACATGAAAGAATGATTCACCTTTGATAAATGGGCAAATGGCATACAAATCACCTGAGTTACTTCTCAGGACTAGAGTGTTGTAGTGGTTAGAAGAAGAAAAAGAATTAGTATTTAATATCTCACTTTTCTCTACCTTATGAAGGCTCAAAGCAGTTTGCAACCACCTTCCCTTCCCCTCCCCACAACAGGCACCTTGTGAGGCAGGAGGGGTTGAGGGAGCTCTGAGAGAGAGCACTGTGACTGACCCAAGGTCACCCAGTGGACTTCATGGGGAAGGAGGAGTGGAGAATGAAACCTGGCTCTCTCTCCACTCTTTAACTACTACACCATACTGACTCTTTCTGGTTACGGTTTCTGAATAGGAACTATGAGACCCAGGTTCAAATCCCTGCTCTGACAGAGAAGCTTGGCAGGTGACTTTGGGCCAGTCCTTCTGTCTTAGCCTAATTTATCTCACAGATGACCAAGATTAGTTCCCCTGGAGAAAATGGCTGTTTTGGAGGGTAGACTCTATGGCAGCGGTGGCCAAACTTGCTTAATATAAGAGCCACATAGAATAAACGTCAGATGTTTGAGAGCTGTAAAGACATGAATGTCAGATGTTTGAGAGCCAGAGGGAAGGAAGGAGCTGCTGTGAGGAGAACATAGGGATGCCAACTCCTCATCTCTAGAACACAGAGATCAAGTCCCCTGGAGAAAATGGCTGCTTTGGAGGGGGTTCCTTACTAGGGTTGCCAAGTCCAATTAAAGAATTACCTGGGGACTTTGGGGGTGGGGCCAGGAGACTTTGGGGGTGGTGCCAGCAGACATTGGGGAGTGGAGCCAGGAGCAAGGGTGTGACAAGCATAATTAAACTCCAAAGGGAGTTCTGGCCATCACATTTAAAGGGACCACACACCTTTTAAATGCCTTCCTTCCATAGGAAATAATGAAGGATAGGGGCACCTTCTTTGGGGGCTCATAGAATTGGAACCCCTGGTCCAATCTTTTTGAAACCTGGAGGGTATTTTGGGGAGAGGCACTGGATGCTATATGGGAAAATTGGTGCATTTGCCTCCAAAAATAGCCCCCCCCCGAGCCCCAGATACCCGTGGATCAATTCTCCATTATTTCCTAAGGGAATAAGTCTCCTTAGGGAATAATAGAGTTCCCAGCAGACATTTCCCTCCCCCTCCCCCTTTCTGATGACCCTGAAGCGGGGGGAGGGCCTCCAAACTGGGGGATCCCCTGTCCCCACCTGGGGATTTTTTATAAAAAACAAACAACATATCTGTGATATAAATAGGCTACCAGACTTTTAAAATCCTTTTAAAATATATTTATATGCTTTTTAAATATAAAACTGCTTCAGACTTAATCAATATATTTGACACAAAAGTCCACATTGACAGCCATAAAATACAATTAAATCCTTATAAACAGAGCCCATTGCGATTTACTAATACAGCATACAAGCAACTAGTTGCAATAATATAATAGACGCGTTTTGTGTTCCCACTTCATCAGTATTATAATATCTTCCACTTGTGCTGTATATTACAAGAGAGTGAGCCGGTTCCTTTTACTAGGAGCAAGTAAATATAATGCCGATGAAGTGGGAACACAAAATGCGTCTATTATATTATTGCAACTAGTTACTTGTATGCTGTATTAGTAAATCACGATGGGCTCTGTTTATAAGGATTTAATTGTATTTTATGGCTGTCAATGTGGACTTTTGTGTCAAATATATTGATTAAGTCTGAAGCAGATTTATATTTAAAAAAGCATATAAATATATTTTAAAAGCATTTAAAAGTCTGGTAGCCTATTTATATCACAGGCATGTTGTTTGTTTTTTGTATATATCCTCACAGTGATCCCCTTGTTGAATATGGTTAATACCCACCTGGGGATTGGCGACCTTATCCCCCACTGAGGTCCTTGTCCTCCCCAGACTCTACCCCAAGTCTCCAGGAGTTTCCCGCAACACAGCCTCCAGCAGCTTCTCTGCACTCTTGGCTTCACCTCCTCTTGGCCTCCTGCTCTCATGCTGGCTAGAGAGGAAGGACCAGGTGCCACAGGAGAAGGAAATAATATTATTGCAACTGTCTCCCTGTCCGCCTCCTCCTTGGAGCTGTGGGAATGGGGTTCGCAGGCTGACCGAGGACGGTGCAGGGAAGAGAATTTCCTCTCTCCCTTCCACGTGGCACCTCATCCCGCCCTTCCCTTCCCTCCTGGCTTTTGACCCCACTGACAGATCTCAGAGCGAGCCCCGTCGCTTTGGTGTCACCTCCCGCAGCAGCCCTTGACGTTTCCACAGGCGGCTCTCCTTGCCAGTGACGACCTGTTACCAGGGAAACTTGGAAGCCGGATTCCTAGAGCCGATAAAGGCACTCTGGCAGGAGAGACTCCAGGCTGGCCCGCCAGTCTGGCTGAGTGTGGGGAAAGAAGAAGCTGCTGCTTTGTCTCTCTGGGTCTCAGCGTAACAGTGGGAGATGGGCCATTCATGGCCCACGCATCGCTGCACTGCAGGGCACAGCACTGCATAAAGACAAGGCGCTTCCAAATCAGCCAGTGTCATTACTAAAGGCCGATGCACAGCATGTACCATACATGCGGATATCCTTGTGCCCATCCAGATATTCCCCTCCTTGTCTTGGAAAGGGCTTCTTTACCTGAGCTGTTAAGGTTGTGGTCAGGAGAGCAAGTTTGGTGTAGTGGTTAAGTGTGCGGACTCTTATCTGGGAGAACCAGGTTTGATTCCCCACTCCTCCACTTGCACCTGCTAGCATGGCCTTGGGTCAGCCATAGCTCTGGCAGAGGTTGTCCTTGAAAGGGCAGCTGCTGTGAGAGCCCTCTCCAGCCCCACCCACCTCACAGGGTGTTTGTTGTGGGGGAGGAAGGTAAAGGAGATTGTGAGCCACTCTGAGACTCTTCGGAGTGGAGGGCGGGATATAAATCCAATATCTTCTTCTTCTCCTTTTTCTTCTTCTTCTCCTCCTTCTTCTTCTTCTTCTTCTTCTTCTTCTTCTTCTTCTTCTTCTTCTTCTTCTTCTTCTTCTTCTTCTTCTTCTTCTTCTTCTTCTTTCATTTGGCTTTCTGACTGTCGAAACAGTTGCTGTCTTAGCTTGTTTGTTTTTTTGACATCAAATCATAGCATATATTCTTTCCAAAAGTGTTGCTTTGCCTATGCCCTTTCACCCACAAGTATTGCTTACATTCCATGAGGCACGGTGCTAGCCTCAAAGTCTAAACACTGGGATATTAGGGTAGCTGGCACCATAGCTCTGCCTTGACCCAGGAAGGATATCTGGAGCTTTCTGACCTCACAGAGTATGAGCTGACTTCCAGCAGAGTTCAGTGGGTCCTTGAGGGGCAAAGTATGGATCGCATCATGTTCCTTATTGACAGTGATACATGACTAGCAAAGTACATGTATGGCTTATTTTCTTATTATTAGTTGCTACACACTGACCACCCCATGGATTTGCCAAGTTTCTAGTGAGTAGCCAGAATGCATTTCTCTACTTGCTATAAGTGTGCACACAATTCTACATATCAGAGATGATGCTTTGGTATGTTTTGCTCTAAGATTTTTATATGGTTTTAAGGGTCAATAACTAGGCCTTAGTGCCCTGACCTGGATAGCCCAGGCAAGCCTGATCTCATCAGATCTAGGAAGCTAAGCAAAGTCGACTCTGGCAAGTACTTAAATGGGAGACCTCCTTGGAATACCAGCAGTCAGGAGGACAGGGGCAGGCTTCATTCAGCCACCTCTCTGAATATTCTCCAAGCCCCCAGTAGAGGTCAGTCACTAGCGGTAGACATGACTTCCAGGTGCGCACGCACAAACGCACACAGATGCACATGTAAAAAATACCACTCACCTCCTTAGGCTTTAGTGTGAAGCAAGTCTTCTCTCTCTCTCTCTCTCTCTCTCTCTCAATCTGGGAAGATTATCAACCCAATCCAGCCCATTAAATTCTAGTGAGGTCTTGGGGTGTGTGTGTGTGGTCTCAGGCCATTTCCTGGGCTTCCAGACTTCCAGAATTTCCAGGTTTCCACAACATAGGCAAAACAACACATTTGAAAAGGATATATGCTTACTGAGATACGGCCAAAGCTAGGCAAAGCCTTATGGGATCAAAAACCAAACAGAAAGGCCCCTGACCTGCATAGCCCAGGCGAGCCCAATCTTGTCAGATCTCGGAAGCTAAGCAGGGTTGACTCTGGCAAGTGCTTGGATGGGAGATCACCTTGGAATACCAGAGCTGGGAGGCAGGGGGAGGCTTCATTCAGCCACCTCTCTGAATATCCTCCAGGCTCCCAGTAGAGGTCAGTTACCAGGGGTTGTCATGACTTCAAGGTACACAAATGCAAAAAATATATATACAAAAAACCCCCAAAAGAGCAACAAACAAAAACAAAAAACCTGAACAGAGAGGCATAAGCAAATTCAAGCAGCTATACAGAAATGGCCCAGCCTTGCTTCTGATTCCAACACAGGTGACTCCATAGGGTTTCCAAGGCAAGAGACGTTCAGAGGTTGTTTGCCATTGTCTATCTCTGCGTCAGGAGGACCCTGTTATCCGTTGGAGGTCTCCAGGGCAGATCCTGCTTAACTAGTTCTGAGAGCTGATGAGATTAGGCTAGATTGGTCAGGGCTATCTGGAAATACAAGCCCAGAATTTGCCTTTTCTAGGTGCTTTGTGAATCTGGTTACAAAGGCAGGGTTTCCGTCATCACGCTGGGACAGGGGACCTGACTTCAATGTGAGGCAACAAAAAGGCATTGCACTTATCTCTTCTTCAGCCTGCCCACCACTGGCTGGGTCCAAGCCAAGCCCCACCAGCAAGGACCCCTGGGGATTGTCTGCACCCTTCTTTCTGTCCCCCCCCCCAAAAAAAAACAAATTGTTTGGCTGGAGAACCGGCCCTGGCCTCATCTTTTCTTCCCCTTGTCTTGATCGAAGGGATTCTGGCAGAGTCTGAAGCTGGCAGAGATGGAGTCATTTCTATGTTAAGGGGACCTCCTTAGATGTACCAAAGACCTTCAAATCTGCAGCCAGTCCTGAAAGGCAGGAAAAGTGTGGGCAAGCTGGCCGCATCTGCAGGAAGGGCCAAGCGGAGGAACTCCCTCAGGAAGGAAGGGAAGGGAGGAAGGAAGAGTCTCACGCTAACATTGGGAATGGAATATTTTATTTCTTGAGACAGGGTGCCAAACCTCAGGCTGGCCTCACCAGGAGCCAAGCCTTGCCTCATGTCTGCCTTACAGTTCAGCTGCCCGTGGTTCTTCCTTCTCTGCCAGCTCCGGGGAAAGCGAAGCTGTCTTGCTAGGCAGGCTACCAGCTCTGCAAACACAGTATAGTGGCACAAGGAAAACCAAATGGTGGGGGTAGAAAATGGCCAGCAGGAACTCATTGGCATATTAGGCCATATCCCCCCAAATGTCACCATTGTTTCACACAAAAGCCTAGCAGGAACTCATTTGCATATTAGGCCACACACCCCTGACATCAAGCCAGCTGGAACTGCATTCCTGTTCAAAAAAATTGAGAAGTTGATACTAACAACTACAACAACTGCACACTATTTTAGTCTGGAAACTTATTTAAAGTTTCTTTGACTTGTTTTTATGGTATGTGTTTTTAATGCTGTGCTGTTTTTTGTTTTTCAAATATTGGATCTAATTAATATTTTTAATGTTTGGTTATTGTTATTTTTATCTACAGGCAGGTTCATGGAGAGGTAGTTTAAAAATAAAATCCTCAGAGCATAGAAAATCCATTGGCAGCATAGCACCCCATAGTCCTTCCAGGCCTACTTGAGGCTTTACTGAAAAGCAGGGCTTATTTTGAGCAGGAACGCACAGGAATGCAGTTCTGGCTGGCTTAGTGTCAGGTAATGTGGCCTAATACGCAAATGAGTTCCTGCTGAAAAGACTCTTTGCACAATAAGCCAAGATGCGTTCCTGCTTGCCTCCCAGACTCCTGAGTCCTTATCAATTGCACATAGTATCCTACCTTTCTCCACATTATTTTTTCCCTCAGAGTTCTGATTTCCCCACTCTTCTGTGCCCTCAGGCCTCTGCGTCCTCCACCTTTTCTCCCCTCATGTATTTGTGTTTCAGACTAGTACTGGTTCTTTCACTACTACTTTCTAGCACCTGTTTTGGGGGTCTCTTAGGTGCCCTCCTACTTGATTTATGACTATCCAGTCCCATTTAGGTGCCTTGATTGCAAAATTGTGTGTTTTGGTGGTTAGGGCAAAGGTCCTCAAAGGGAGGACGGTTTGGTTAGCCTTATCTCCTGGGCGAGAGGGTCTTGATGTCAGTGATGAAAAGACTCCATTGTCGGGGACAGGTGATTACTTGATGGAGGCTAGACTGTCCCTTGGGGAATGATGGATTCAATGGTTTCCTGGTGGCTCTGAATAAACTTCATGCTGAGTGGACTGGTACTTCTGGTACTTGCATCCTCTGGTTCTGGTGTGTGTAGGGGTCATTGTCTGGTCCTCCTCCTCTGTGGGTTTTTGGTTCTGTAACCAGTGATCCAAATTATTTAAAGAACATAAGAGAAGCCATGTTGGATCAGGCCAATGGCCCATCTGTGTCACACGGTGGCCAAAAAACCCAAGTGCCATCTGGAGGTCCATCACTGGGGCCAGGACACTAGAAGCGCTCCCACTGTTGCCCCCCCCCCCCAAGCACCAAAAATACAGAGCATCACTGCCCCATACAGAGAGTTCCATCAATATGCTGTGGCTAATAGACACTGGTGGACCTCTGCTCCATATGTTTATCCAATCCCCTCTTGAAGCTGTCCATGCTTGTAGCTGCCACCACCTCCTGAGGCAGTGAATTCCATGTGTTAATCACCCTTTGGGTGAAGAAGAAAGGAGGTAAACTTGCAGCCTTTGCAACTTTTAAAATCCCTGCTTTATGGTGGTTGTAGGCTTGCCAGGTCCCTCCTGGAAACGAGGGGGGGGGGTTGGATTGGGGGGGACTTACTGAGAGCAGGAGGGAGGCTATGCTTGACAAGGAAAGCTTTCCAGAGTGCTGTAAATCGTACTGACAGCTCCAATATATCCCTTTCTGTCACTGTCATTATCCTCTGATTTGCAGGTTTACTGCCTTTTTGCTTCTCAGCTCTCTGGAGCTTCAAGAAGGGGGAAAACCAGGAAGCATATTGTCTTTGAGAACATCAGAAAGTCTTAACTGATTTATTAAGTTTCTATTCCAGGCTTCCTCCAAAGAGCTCCGAGTGGCAGACATAGTTCCCTCCTTCTCCTTGTGCCCATGTCACTGCCTACATGACCCGGAAGTGATGCCATTACTTCCAGGATGTTGGGGGCGACACGCTGGTATTTGGGCAAAAACTCTACGGTAGAAGCTAAATTTACCATGGAGTTTTTGCCCAAATACCAGAGCGTTACCCTGGCATGATGTTACTTCAGGGTTACATGGAAGCCTACGTCACTGTGACTTGGCTAAGCCGCCCTCTTCTGGGGGGGGGGTAAATTCCCCCTACCAGCCAGCTGATTGATGGCTGGGCAGGGGGTCTGGGAACCTTAGGGGGTTGCCACTGATAAAATACAGAGTTGTAAAGGTCTGTCATTGTTCAAATTTGTCAGTTGGTTGCTGAGGTACCATCTTTATTCAAAGGCTCGTGACCTCCCTGTAACCCCAGGTCAGGGGTCTCCCCTCTCTGTGGTTTGTCCCGTGTTGCTTGTGATGTGAGAATACTGCGAGCTCTCTGAGACTAAGGTCAAATTTGCATCCCAAAGTGACATGAGCCAACCTTCCAAGGAGATGCGGTGGCTGGATGCAAGAGGGTCCTGTCGTCTACCTCTCTCCCCTACAAAAGACCAAAGTGCATGAGATGGGGAGTGGAATCTGTTCCAGTCTCATAAAGTAGGAATTGGCTCTCATTCTAGTTTGCTGTCAGCACAAGGTCTGGTTAGTTTTGTATAGCACAAACATCTGCATGATAGCCCTAAGGCACGGCTGCCTTGGCTGTGTATCTGACTATAAGAAGGCAAAGCCAAAATAGTAGAAATTCCTCTTCTTTCTTTCTTTCTTTCTTTCTTTCTTTCTTTCTTTCTTTCTTTCTTTCTTTCTTTCTTTCTTTCTTTCTTTCTTTCTTTCTTTCTTTCTTTCTTTCTTTCTTTCTTTCTTTCTTTCTTTCTTTCTTCTTTCTTTCTTTCTTTCTTTCTTTCTTTCTTTCTTTCTTTCTTTCTTTCTTTCTTTCTTTCTTTCTTTCTTTCTTTCTTTCTTTCTTTCTTTCTTTCTTTCTTTCCCTTTTTGTCCATGACCTCCCTCTTTTTAACCCCCAGCCAGTCATAAGGAGATTCTCAGATCTTTCACGATGACCTTTTGACTTTGGGCAATAACAGCCCAGGCCACTGGGAGGGGTAAGTGGCTCCCTCCTCCTCCCCCCCCTTCTAGGTCCTTGGTGCTTTGTACCCCCTCTAGCAGCTATTCCTCTGGGGCCCCAGACACTGATTGCGTGAGGCTTCTGTTTTCAGGCCTTGGTTGCAGTTAACGGGAGGATAATGATTGCATCTGCCTTGAGGTTGCAGCAAACTTGGAAGTTTTAATTACTTAAAATGTATAATTAAGCGTGAGAGACTCGAGCC